>NC_137864.1:34041758-34051758 GCF_963924005.1 Protomyctophum bolini
TGTGTGTGTGTGTGTGTGTGCGTGCATGCATGCGTGCATGTTTACCGCGAGAAGGTGTTCCTGGCATAGTGCATGATGCTGTCAAAGTCATACGGTTCCCCAAGAGAGTTCACCTCACCTGGCTCCATCTTCAGGAAGTTATACTCCTGACCTGGACACGCACGCAAGCACGCACGCACGCACGCACACACACACACACACACACACACACACACACACACACACACACACACACACACACACACACACACACACACACACACACACACACACACACACACACACACACACACACACACACACACACACACACACACACACACACACAGTTTATCCAAGGGTGTTAATTGTTGATCAGATGTGGCAATGCAGCAAGAATGTTTTGTCTCAATGGGTGTGTTTGGTGCATGCGTGCGGGTGTGCAGGCGTGTGTGTGCGCGCGCCCGTGTGTCACACAGGGAATCAACTTGAAAGGATATCACGCTATGCCACATTCTTGGCCAGCAAAGTTACGTTCTTCGTGAATTCATGTTCAGTCTGACCTCTTCTTGGTCTCCTCAGCAAAGTCCCACTTAGCAAATGTTGTTCTATATGCCGAGAGCGTCACTGCAGTGAAATGATGGAGCTGGGAGAGCTACATCATTCGCCAAAACCAGAGCAGAACTCCCACCACGGGACTCAGGCAATCAATTACCACTTTATAAGTATTTCCTAAAGCTTTAAGTCCAAACATCTGAACTAACCCTTTAAATAGACCCTGTTTAGCAGCGCTGTGGGCTCTACGAGGCCCCTGCCTGCCCGGTGCAGTGGGAGGAATTACAATATATGCTCCGTCATGTGACCATGTCGTGTGACCTAAAATAACTGATCTACAAGCTCACAGTGTGTCGCGATGGCGACGTGTTGTGAACTTGCTATTTCCGTTGCATTGTTTCCGGTGGGTCTTGCTTGCAGGCTGCTGTTGATTTTGTTTCTCATCGAGTGGGACAGCGCAGCTGTGCAATATATGGTCTAATCAGGAGCGGACTGCGGAGTGATATATTAATGTGATTAGGCCCAGGGCTAGGTGTGCTGTCGTGCTCGTTTAGATATAAGCTATTTCTCCAATCTTTCTCCAAAGATGATGTTTGGCTAGACTTTTCAAATCGATCTGTGCTTTAAAATGCATGAAAGCGAAACGATAACATAAATGCACAATGATATTTAGTGTATCTGAAGCAAGTTTCAAGTCTAGATTTTCATACCAAACTGAAATGAACTGTATCCAATGGTCCACCCCCCCCAAAAAAACAATTAATAAATAATTACGGGTATATGCTTTGGAAAACCATCAGCAGTAATGTGAGTCATAGTCGATAGAGCAAACGTGCTGCATTGGCAGTGAGAGTTTTAATGATTCGTGTTTGACAGGAAGAAGACGTGAGAGACAGCCAGAGAGGTCACAGGTCACTTCACAGCCATTAGAAAGCCCATTCACACTCCCTGTGTGTGGGACTCTGGTGACCATGGACGACCTTCACATGCTGCAGTCTTCAAATAGAAAGTATTTGTTGTGTCCTGCTGTGCATGGAAACATGGACACTATTATTGAATTGTGTGTGCGTGTGTGCGCGAGACACAGCTCTCACCTGGTTGTATGTTGTCTCTAATGATGGACACGTGGTCATCTCGGTCAGGCCGTGTGTGTTCGTGCCAGAAGCCAATGACGTGGCCGAGCTCGTGGACCACGATGCCAAACTTGTCACAGTTCTTCCCAATGGAGATGGCCTGGGGACCGTTGCCACGACGACCCACATAGGAGCAACACCTGGGGGAGGGAGGGGGAGATATATGGGGAGGGAGGGAGGGAGGAAGGGAAGGAGGGAGGGAGGAAGGGAAGGAGGGAGGGAGGGATGGGGCAGATGAGGAGAAATAGGTTATATAATGAGGAATCCACAGAGGGGTGCCTTGGGTGCAGCATTACTGAGGAGTACTATTAACTGTTTAGATACACCTGGCCTACATTGACACTAATCCATGGAGCAGTGCATGCCCTATAGGCCAGGTGTAGACTAATCAGTGTGTTTAGGGTGCCTACCTGCTTTAAGCGATAGCGCTATACATATATTATCATCAGAATTCTGTAAGAAAATGGCTAATCCAGAATTCTCCTTTAATTCTTTCTCTACTGCTGTTAGCATTAATGAAGTTAACCTATGCCGGCCACGTCATTAGCACAAGAACACACTCCCTACATGTCGCCAGAAACATTTACATGTCGGGAGCAGTAGTCTATAGTCACAAATTAAATCCGCAATTTGGATGGCTGAAGATTCAACAAGGACAGCTCTCCTGCATGGATTCCGAGTTTTGAAAATCCTGCTTGTAACCGAGCAAAACGGTGATCAGATTTTACGTCCCATAGCTGGTGGTGACAGGGCATTGCCATAACAACCGGACCAATATTAAAAGTTCATAATAATGTACTAAGTAAAACGCAACAACATCCTTTAAATGAACTACTGTATATAGAAACATTGTGAAATGTGTTTTGTAGAGACATATAGCATGCATGCACACTCACGCATCCAACACAGAACAAACATTATCTCTCTCTGTCACGCACGCACGCACGCACACACGCACGCACGCACGCACGCACGCACGCACGCACGCACACACGCACGCACGCACGCACGCACGCACGCAGACAGAGAGACAGACAGACAGACATAGAGAGAAACACACACGCACACACACACACACGCACACACACGCACGCACGCACACACACACACACACACACACACACACACACACACACACACACACACACACACACACACACACACACACACACACACACACACGCGCACACACACACACACACACACACACACACACACAATAACACTTCCAGGATTTCCTGCCACTCACTTGATCTTGCAGAACAGTGTAATGAAAACTATATGACAGCTCCACAATACTGCTGCTCTTGTAGCCCCCCCCCCCCACCCCCCCCTCCCCCCACACACACACACACACACACACACACGCACACACACACACACACACACACACACACACACACACACACACACACACACACACACACACACACACACACACACACACACACACACACACACTTCACATTCAAATGATGCTCTCTCTCTCTCTCTCTCTCTCTCTCTCTCTGAGTACATGCAGGATTTCCTGTCCTTCACTACAGCCACCACTAGGAACACAAGAAGCTGTTTACATACACACATACTCTGATAATACTGCAGTTTTATAACTCACACAATAAACTGGGAGATCATGCATATCACTGAACGCACGCACGCACGCACGCACGCACGCACGCACGCACGCACGCACGCACGCACGCACGCACGCACACATCACACACATTCATTCTCCTTCTGTAAAGGTTGGAGATTTCACTGCCAGGCAACTCAATCTGATTAATTAAAGATTATCACGATATTTAGAATGCATGATCAGGATCAAGAGTCAGTGGCGTGGACACAGTCTTCAGTGCAGCACAGTGAAGTCCTCTACCAGGCTGGCTAATACATGTATTACCACATCTCTTCCAGGCTGGCTAATACATGTATTACCACATCTCTACGACTACCAGGCTGGCTAATACCACATCTTTCTCTGTCTCTCATTTTCTTCTACACACACACACGCACGCCCGCCCGCACGCCCACACGCACGCACGCACAGTTTGTTATTTAATATGTTTACTAGTAGTAGTAGTAGTAGTAGTAGTAGTAGTAGTAGTAGTAGTAGTAGTAGTAGTAGTAGTAGTTGTAGTTGTAGTGTCAGAGATACAAGTAGAACAAAAGTAGGATCTCTGGTGTTTCACAAGAGCTACTCTCTGTACAACTACTGTATAAACACACTCTGACCCCTCTCTGCTGCCAGGCTCCACAACAACACACTCCTACAGTGGAGGAAAGGACCGTACTTTAAACACGCGTGTGTAATGTGTATGTACACATTATGAGCCCGCGCACGCATGAATCCCCCCCCCCCCACACACACACACACACACACACACACACACACACACACACGCGCAATTCCACATAAATACACAAGAACATGCATGTACACACAAGCTTGTACACTGCACTTCCATACGCACAAACATACAGTATGCTCACTCACTCATACACACTGACATGCACGCACGCAGGCGCACACTCACACACACACACCACACATAATACACACTTTCAGAGGGGGATGGGGTGGCAGGAAGGAAAGTGGAGCCATTGTTGAGTGACCGTGTCGTCTCTCACTGTGACCAGGTCACTAACTAATCTTCTGTACACAATGCGCCCACACATGCATGCACACACACACACACACACACACACACACACACACACACACACACACACACACACACACACACACACACACACACACACACACACACACACACACAAGAAATGTTTATATTAACGCAAAACAAATATACACACAGGCAAACAAACACACACACACACACACACACACACACACACACACACACACACACACACACAGACACACACACAGACACAAGCATGCACACACACACACACACACACACACACACACACACACACACACAGACACAAGCATGCACACACACACGCACACCCTGCAGACGGACTCACCCGCAGGGCCTGTAGGTGAAGACGATGTAGCTCTCCTCGTCAGTCTTCTCTATGAAGGTAACACACGTCTGCTTCTCCCAGTGACGCATAGCCTGCTTAAACATGGCCCTCTGACTGCCTAGACACACACACACACACACACACACACACACACACACAAGGGCCGTCACTCTCAAGGGTTATATGAACCCAGGATTCAGGATTGTATCGTTTATGTGCTGCATGTCAGCAACTTAAGGCTGGTTTAGCCTACACTTAAGTTGATCGGTTATTTCCATCTCTGTTGGGTGGAAATCTCAACCAAACCAAAACCAAACTGTCACGGGGCAGCCCGTGCCCTATACACAGACCATGATTGGGGACATTGCATAAACTTTACTACACCTGCTTCCAATTAATTATCAATTAGCCGGCTTGGAAGTGGCGGTTCAAGTTGTAAAGTGTATGTTCTATTAATTGATACTGTAACTGAAATGCATTGCTGAAGTATACTGATTGTTTTAAATGTATTTATTGATTTGAAGTTGAAGTGATTGTGAGTCACCTCTCCCCTCTGCAGTGGCATTCCTGTTGATTGGGAAGGTGCCAAGTGCTGCAGAGGAGGAGGGGTGTTTGATTCGAGAGCAATCTTATTTGAAACAAAACTATAGTTTGTGTATGAATGGACGTCCGGAATGTCATGTTTAAGTTAATGTTAAAACCTTCAGTAATGGTGTGTTAACTCATTGGCCTTTGTATGCTTATGGTGAGTTAATTGAATTGCCAATTTTCTGTGATATGGCTTGGTATGTCTCACTCCTATAAAATGGAGCCTGCAGCTGATGTGTGGGAGTTAGACCTTGGTTGACACACAGGTAACAGCCTACGTAAGTGAGAGCTGCCAGGGCCCTTTTATAAAGTAAGGGTATGGCCTGTTACAGCTTCTCCTTGTTTTAGGTGTTGTTCAGTAGTGTTGTCTTCAAGTGTGTTTATGTTTGTACATCTGTTATTTTGGCCAAATCTTGTTTTTCGTCATTGTCTTTGCCGAGGCCGCACTGTACCATAATCTGCACGGAAATGTGAATAAAAACCCTAAAAGGGCATTCTTGGACTCTTCTGTCTTTTTGGAGCCTTGGCCAGTCGGCCAACTTCACACAAACAAAATAGTAAATTTTCAGAATTCAAATTCAAAAGTTTCAAAGATTGAAAGCTCAAAACACGTCGCTTCGTGCCTCGAGCTGTGTGACGCTGTATATATGATCAAAGTATAGCATTCATTTACCCCAAAAAAGAGAGGTTTCTGCCCGACAGTAACAAAAGTATGCGTGAGGCTTTACCAGTGAAGTTTCCTCCGATGATGTAGGGAATGACTCCACCAGGCCAGATCCTCTCTGCTCTGGAGGTGGCAGCGCGAGGCACACGGCTCCTCCTCACCGAGGCCCGTGGCTTCACAGCTTTACCCACCTGCAGCGCCTCCTCACTCATGTTCCTGGGGAGATATTCTATGACAGAAGAGAGAGAATCCTTTACCATTAGAGTTAGTGTCAAAGTGTCCTTGAGCAACACTGGCTCCCCTACATGGCACATTTAAGAAAGAAAAATATAATAATAGCAAAAACACACCTGTAAACTAAGCTCACAACACGTCACATTGTGACAGGTTGCAAGCTCGTAGATTGTCTATTCACACTATTTGCAGATTCAACAAAGTATATGGGACATGGTGCGTGTATGCATTCCATATCTTTGTGTGTTAGTAGATGAACATGTTAGGCGTGGCATAAGGGCCGAGACCAAGTGTCAGTGTGTGACGAGTCGGGAGAGTGAATGTGTAGGTATAAGCACATGCAGTGTATGTAAGAGTGCAGTGTCCATACCAAAACCAAATCTACGTATCCTCTCCAGCAGCAGGTATAATGAACTTCTCTTCTTGATAACCTCAAGTTCCTCCTCCAGGCCACCTGACACAAGAGAAGAGAAGAGAAGAGAAGAGAAGAGAAGAGAAGAGAAGAGAAGAGAAGAGAAGAGAAGAGAAGAGAAGAGAAGAGAAGAGAAGAGAAGAGAAGAGAAGAGAAGAGAAGCCGCCTTTAATGTGCATCAGTATGTGCCTGTCATTATTGCGACTGTAGGTATATTGTACATGCTGCATACATCTAACATCACACTTCCAGCCTTTATCTGCCCTGGGTGAGGTATGTATGAAAGAACTGAGAGGGTGATAAGCCGTATAGAGGCCCTATGGGTCAGTGAAGCAACGATCACTATGAGCGACATTGTGTGTTTCTTGAGGAGACAATGGAGACCAATTATACGAACAGGTTGAAAATGGATGACGTACTGTAGTCCTGAGTTTAGACCAACTGCCCTCGTTCCTGTACTAAGCAAATGCATGGAACATTTAGTGAGTATAAGAAACTCAACTAGTTCATGGAGCTAGTTGATGTGCCGAGGATATCACTTGTACTCTGTTGGAAAAAATAAATATTCACCTAGACAAGTCTAAAACACATGTGTACTTTTTATGGACTTATGGACTATGGATAATAAGGTCCAGCCCCATCTTCTCCCGGGACACCTGTGTGACCTGAACCTTAGTATTAACCTCATTTTGTGGGCTGGTTTGCAGTAGAGTGTACGGCAGCTGGGATGAGGATCAGCATCTCCAAATCTGAGGCCATGGTTCTCAGCAGAAAACCGATGGATTGTGCAGTCCAAGTACGGTTCGAATCCCGGCTCCTCCTGTCCACATGTCGAAGTGTCCTTGGGCAAGACACTGAACCCTACATTGCCTCCAATGAGTTGGTCGGTGTGAGCTTGCCACCATGCGTATATCTATTCTATGTCCGAGCATAGATATGGTAATGTCCCGCCTGCCTCTGATTGGCCTACCGACACTGCCGGCCTTACCAGAGTTTCCTCCGAGGTGGAGTACGATATATAATACAAGAGAATGACAGCTTGGCACACTAACTAATATTGTTTATGCCGTTTAAATTATTTGTATACATGGGTAAACTTGTAAAAAGGTATCTTTTCCCTTGATCTTTATCTTTTTTCGTATAATAGTATTAGTTTTACTATATTACGCTACACGATAATCAACACTAACACTTTAATTTAGAACACACCCAAATCAAATCATACAATGTACGCGTTCAATCAATCATTCAATCAAAGCAGACGACATAAACAATATTACTTTGCCTCTTCTACAAAAATTAAACTTACAATTTACTGTCGCACGTGCCAAGCTGCCATTCTCTTGCACTTATTATTTCCCACCACGGAGTAGCGTCTCGGAGGACAGTCTGGTGAGACCATGGGGGCTAGACGGGCAGTGTCGGTAGGCCGATCAGAGGCAGGCGGGGTGTTACCATGTCTATGCTCGGACGTAGAATAGATATACACTGCCACCATTGGTGTGTGAATGTGGGAAGTGAGGACGCTGGCGTCGACTGTTCGCCGCTTCACCTCCCAATGAATGAATGAACCATTGTAAAGCGCGTTGAGCACTTGGAAAAGTGCTATAAAAATGCGATTCATTATTTATTTATATTCAAACGAAGCAAGTCATCACGCAGCAAGTTTCTCACAGGAAAACATAATTCAAATTGGCTTTTAATATAAAAATACACAGAAAATGCCCACATGATGACCACGGCTATGCTCTAATGTGAAAAACTAATTTTTCATTTCACTAGGCCATTAAATCTGAACTCCCATTCACCCACACATACAGCTACAATACCCTGTGTTGTCATTGTCATTTATGCAGGCTATAAAACACCTATACTTTATATACCGTATGTAGTAGCTTTACCAAGTGCCAATCACGTTAATTAAAAAAAAAGAAAAAAAGTAGCGAAAAAGAATAAGAAACTTGCCAGATTATATATAACACAACATAATGCTTCTCACCTGTGGTGTGTCCCTGTCGGGAGTGTGTTTGTGTGTGTGTGTGCTGGGTGAGGTCTATCGTCCTGTCGATCTGGAACATACGCAGGTCCTCCTCATCCAGAGCGATGTCCCCCCAGAACGCAGCTGCAAGTCCAACAAAACACCACCTTCATCAACATAATCATCATCATCATCATTCATTCTAACATCAAAGCCTGAAAGCCAACATCAAAGCAGTAAACACAACATTTTGTTACCTGGCCAATGCCACAGTTGTTAATTAATTGAATAATTTACCATGCAATGGCATTTAAGGGTGGAAGTTTGTTTTGTTTTGTTTTTGTTTTTCCCCCAAACATCTAAAACTGAAAAACTGTTGTAGGCAGTTGATTTTGTAGTGTTTGAAGAAACATCTGTCACTGAAGAAACTGCCATGTTACCTGTGGAAAGTGATGATATAAGATTAGACAATATATAAGACTACACTGCAGCAGCATTGGCCAACGCCCCTCCTATACAACACTAAGAATAAAAGTAAGTATGGTGTGGCTCACCAAGTGCACACCATATAAATGAGGCTATAGTCCTTCCTGCAGCTGACCCCAGTTCAACCTGAGTTCTCAAAGTGGGGTCCGGGGACCCTCCAGGGGTCCTTGAGGAGTGGCCAGTACAGACAGTACAGTACAGCAGGACACTGTCTTGTGGACACACTACCAGCCCTTCCTCGATAGGTTTCATTGTGACATAATTCCTGCATCAGTCCTGCACAGAGACAAATTGCCACTGTGCAGTTCACTCAGAGAGTTAACGATACAGATTTGACCGTGCACTGTGAATGCTACAGTGCAAAATCCTGCGAGTTAATTTAACTCTGAGAGTATGAAAATGGACCAATAACGTTATTATTTAATTCTATTTGATGTTACAAATATAATGTATAACAAGCAATTTATTTTGCCTCTATAGTTTGCCAGTCACTAAAGAAATGGTACAGCAAGCCAAACTGGATTGAATACAAAGCATTGGAGGTTTTATTTGGCACTCTTGGAAGCATGCTTGCAGGTTGAAACGAATGACCTATATATTATTCACTGACTGTGTGTGTATGTATGTGTGAGTTGTGGCACGTGTGCATGTGCATTTGTCCTCGTTAACTGATACTCTACTAAGCTGAAACCCTGCGCTGAACTAGATCATAACATTAATATTGTCCCATTTCTGACACGGCACCCAATGAGCTTAAAGTGTGTGAGTGCACGCATGCGCATGCATGCGCTCTCACGCACACACAGAAATTAGACACACACACACACACACACACACACACACACACACACACACACACACACACACACACACACACACACACACACACACACACACACACACACACACACACACACACACACACACACACACACACACACATTCCGCCCCAGGACTCTTACAGTGGTCCGATATCAGGC
>NC_137864.1:34056758-34089258 GCF_963924005.1 Protomyctophum bolini
CAATACCTGTCATATAGCTTTTGTGCCCATATATGGAGATCTCTGTATCTGTCTATCTGCCTGCCTGTGTCTGAAGAGTGCAGACTGACTGTGAAAAGTGGACTGGTTAACTAATCCAATGGCAGATGGGGTTGGCAGGGTTGCCATGGCAATCAATTGGCCGAGGCAGAGGCTGGGAATTGTACAGGTGAGGGGACTTAGGCTCATTAGGTCCACTGGCGGAACCTGACCAGAGCCTTTTGTGTTAGTTCTGGACAACGGTGTACCCGACTGACTCAAGGCACTGCACTCCCTATGTGGTGGTGTGGAACGCGTGTGTCAAAGTTCAAGTCGGTGGAGTGAATGGTTCTCGAGTTACATGGATTTCAGACGTACATACGTGAGATTACGTGATTAATTGTGTAATATATTATCAAAACAGCTATTTTATTTAGTTTCTGTAGTCTGTTCATTTTGCTCTTTGATGTCTTTCTTTCTTTTCTTGTGAATCCATATATAACCTATAAGCAGGGTCTGTGAATCTCAGGCAGTATCAGAGGAAGAGATGTCAGAGGGACGGCAAGAGAGAGAGAGAGAGAGAGAGAGAGAGAGAGAGAGAGAGAGAGAGAGAGAGAGAGACAGAGAGAGAGAGAGAAAAGAGGGGATCAGCTATCTCTGGTGCAGAAAATAGAATAGTCTTGAATAAATGTGTGTGTGTGTGTGTGTGTGTGTGTGTGTGTGTGTGTGTGTGTGTGTGTGTGTGTGTGTGTGTGTGTGTGTGTGTGCGTGCTAAGGCTGTCCCCAAACATTCAAGGAATTTGAATGTTCGCTCGTTAGGGTTGCCACTCGAATCTTAATTAATGCGTTTGGAACCATTCGTTTTTTTTTTGTTTTTTTTTAAAATAAAAATAAAATCCTTTTTTATTAACTCGAAAATATATCTCGGCGAGAATGTGATATACTGTATGTTAAAAAGTAAGTTTCTCGTGCATTCCTGTCAGAAGTTATGTCTATCTCCTTGTTGTGCTGTCCCTCTCCAAAATCCCCTGTGCACATTCATTTGGTGATGGGCCTGCAGCCAATCAGCCAATCAGCGACAAACACTCACCCACACACACACACACACACACACACACACACACACACACACACACACACACACACACACACACACACACACACACACTCACTTTGGTTAAACATGCTAACACTTCATCTTCAATATAAAATTGGTATTGTCGCAAATGCACAATACAATGTTGGGCTTAAACTTCATTCAAAGCTGAAGGGAAAACATATTTCAAAAGTTGGGGAAAATGAATATATTAAAAATGTAAGTGTAACCCAGCCAACATGGCAACCCGCAAATGGCAACCCATGTCAACTGTCAATCAAGGCAGTATAAAGGTGACATCAGTTCCTACACTCCCCACTCCCACTTCCACCTATGCAAGATGGCTGAAATGTTTGGCAGCAGCATGGCAGGTTCCTGTTCACTGTGATAATCCTTGGTTACTATTCGGTGAGTCATATATGCTTTGTGTAATTAACTTGGATCAACTGGTTAACTGTTTGTTTATTTTGAAAGCATTTGATTTATGTTTGAACTTTTGGTTTAATAATTAATATTGATGTATTCTATTATAATATATATGTATATATATATATATTTATATATATGTTAAAATAATGGGGGAAGGATGATAAGTTGTAAAATATGGGTTGTGGGGGCTGACAAGGCTACAGCCACATGTGTTTCTAATGTGATGTAGGCCTACATAACACTAATGACACTTCTCTTCTCTTCATGTAATTCCAGAATATGAAGAGTCACTGCACCAGTGGTGTAGGCAGCACCAAGCCCTGGACCCTGAGACGAGCCATGTCCATGGGCCCCACAGCCCCACCAATTTAGGCTTCCGAGGACCCCCACCCTGGAGCCCATGTGAAGTGTCCCAGACCGATGCCCCCCTCCCTGCACAAGACATTGAGGTAGGAACTGTACGCTATAGCTGCTGCTGGGAAGAGCTGCTTGCTTCGCAGTGAGTACAAATGTTCTTTATTGTCCTTTGCTGTCGCTGGTGTGGTTCTGCAGGGTACTGATGGTGTTGCTCTCGTTTGCGTTTGCGTTCCGGCTTCCTGCGGTTGCGTCGCGTCGAGCTGCCTGCTGTTGCACTCGTTTGCGTTGCGTCTTTTGCGTCGACTGCCACAATTTCGTCCGGTTCTGTCATTTCACTTAACTTGTGGACACTGCCTGTCATCTGCAGAAGAACGTGATGGTTCACGGTAAGTATCTGTTTTTGTATTCTTTGCTGCTGGTAGGGTAGGGCTGGTAGGGTAGGGCTCCTACTCCTAGGGTAGGTTTTTGCGTCGCAAACTAAGCACTTTGGCACAGGCATGGAGCTCCTGGTTTACTGGGATGGGGTTCGATTCCCTGCTGCGCCCTGCTTACATTTAATCTGTTAACAGGCATCCTTTTGCACAATAGAGCGTTGCAGTCCCTCCCCCTTTCAGAACGACGAGTGGCCCAGGAAATTATTCTCCATTTCATTTTCTCCATAGGCATTTCAAAACTTATTTATTTAAAGACCTTTAAGCGTCCTACGAAGCCAACTCTTGTCGTGACAAATCATGACAACACACACACACTATTTTGGACCAAATAATTACAAAGAAGAACAAAACTTGTTGCAACCTGCCGTTTTATCTACTTTCTAATTCTTTGTTTGGCCCCAAGAATTGTGTTTGTCATGATTGGTCCGACTGTTCACTCAAATTCCTGCCGAAGTTCGAGTCCTAAAATAAGGGCTAGGGTACAGCCTTAGTGCGTGCGAGCATCATTAAGACAGCACATTATTCGCTGAGTTGGTCCGACTCACCACATTACTAACCTTGTCTCTAACCCTAATCGCACACGAAGTCAACGTTGCCGGAATAATACGCCGTTGGAATTACGAGTGGATCCCTGAGTGTGTGTTGCTGAATAGGTCAAATAAGGACAAAGCATCTTTGGGGTCACACACCACACCACACACACACACACACGCGCGCACACGTGTGTTGGGTTTTCAAGGAGGAGATTGCATTGACTTATATTCCATATCCTCCAAGTCCCAACCTTACAGTTGGACACCAATTTTGTCCCCAATTTCACATGTCGACTTCTCGAAGTTCTCGTTTCATGTCCAGCTGTCCACACACACACACACACACACAGCCCAACTAATCATATATGTTATTGTCTTACTGTAACCAGAGACCAAATTGCACGCAAGCACACACACACAGTCACACACACACACACACACAGTGTGAAAGCAAAACAATGCATGCTGGCTGAATGGATGAAGTGCTGCGTCTTAGCAAAGACTACACTCACGAGTCTAGGGATACAGGCACATTCCCCCCCCCCCCTCACACACACACACACACACACACACACACACCATTGTTCTCAAAATCTCACTTTAGTAATTTTCAGATATTCCTGTCCTGAAGTGTGTGTGTGTGTGTGATGACCTGCTGAACGGCTCACCTCCTGAACTGATATTAAACAGTGACATTTTACCTCAGTGTCCTACCACTGCCCTAATAAAAGCCTTACAGGAAATTAACACTATAAATCAACAAGTTGAGAACATAATTGTGTAATTATTACAATTCCCATATAGTGTTGAGCGTGAAATGTGTTACGTTACTTTTGACCTTCCAAATCTAGACGAATCCACAGAGGGGTGCCCTGGCAGCCATTATTGAACCAGGTGTACCATTTTAACTAATTAGCTACACCTGGCCTACAGGGCACTTATCTCTGTAGTACAGTATTGACCAGGGTCCCCCAGAGGTTTATACAATACAGGGCTATACTACAAAATCCCGTTTTTGACAAATGAGAGGAAATAAAAACTACTTTTCTTTTTTTTTAAAGAAAGAAATGGCGCTTAACTTTACAACGTACCAGTTCGATCTTTCTTCTTTGTGTTTCTCATTACATCAAACCTTCAGTTTAATAAAGAGCAAAGCACCAGGTGAGTGTGGGGTGGTAACATAAACTAACTGACAATGTGGGAGACAGACAGACAGTGGGAGACAGAGACAGACAGAGTAGGAAAGCTGAGATAGAACAGTGTATTAGGGGGAGACATATTGCATTTACTATTGCATGTGCTTTTTCATCAAATGAACACACATAACAATTACAATTAAAAAGAACACCAAAATGGAAGTGGTCCAGTTACAAGCTGTACCAGCAGGACACACTGATCAGATAGTGAGTGACGTCGCAAAGTCCCAGCCGATACACATTCCCATGCACGCTTTCATCACATTGGGCAATGGCGAATGCCCAGGTGATGATCTAAATTTAGAACAAAGCGTGACAGTCATTATGAATTGAATTACAAGAGCATGTTTCGGTTTTGCCAGGGGAAACCCTCAGGCAAATCTCTCATTGGCTGGTCTGGAAAGGAATTGATTGGCTGGTCCAGATGGCAATGAGGTCCTTGTTTGCTCAGTAGGACTGTCACACTTTGTTTTCAGAGGTAAATATACAGACAGTAGATCATCACCTGGGCATTCAGAGGTAAATATACAGACAGTAGATCATCACCTGGGCATTCAGAGGTAAATATACAGACAGTAGATCATCACCTGGGCATTCAGAGGTAAATATACAGACAGTAGATCAACACCTGCAGGCATTCGCCTTTGCCCAATGTGTTGAAACCGTGGGAATGCTCAGGTTGACATGCCCTAGTACAGGTAGGATACCAATGGAAACAATAAACTGCCTTTTTATCAATATGGCAGACACAGCATTTCATTTTCGAGGCCTGTGGTTACTGGATTAAATAAACCCTCTTGTTTTAGTTAAATGGGCCTGAGTTACAACCATACTTTTTTCCCGTCCACACCAAATCTCTTCACCAAAAATAGCCAATCTACTGTACAATACAGATCTACTGTACAAGCTCACGTGTCTTTTTTTGTGCTTTTTATGCCCTTTTCTCTCCACTTTAGTCATTATGCCAGTCATTTCCTCACACATGTGTGTTGTCACTGCTGTTGTTGTATCCTACTGACTCACTGTCCACCTTCTACTCTACGTACATCAACTGTTGTTGTATCCTACTGACTCACTGTCCACCTTCTACTCTACGTACATCAACTGTTGTTGTATCCTACTGACTCACTGTCTACCTTCTACTCTATGTACATCAACTGTTGTTGTATCCTACTGACTCACTGTCTACCTTCTACTCTACGTACATCAACTGTTGTTGTATCCTACTGACTCACTGTCCAACTTCTACTCTACGTACATCAACTGTTGTTGTATCCTACTGACTCACTGTCCACCTTCTACTCTACGTACATCAACTGTTGTTGTATCCTACTGACTCACTGTCCACCTTCTACTCTACGTACATCAACTGTTGTTGTATCCTACTGACTCACTGTCCACCTTCTATACTCTACGTACAGCAACTGTTGTTGTATCCTACTGACTCACTTAACACTTTACACCTTCTATACTCTACGTACAACAACTGTTTTTGTATCCTACTGACTCACTGTCCACCTTCTATACTCTACGTACAACAACTGTTGTTGTATCCTACTGACTCACTGTCCACCTTCTACTCTACGTACAACAACTGTTGTTGTATCCTACTGACTCACTGTCCACCTTCTACTCTACGTACAACAAGAGGACGTAGAGTAGAGCCTTCTTCCTACTCCTCCCGCCCAATACTCCCTGCTGACAGGCAAGGTATATTAAAAAGAATGTAAGGACATCTTCACTAATATGCAATTCTGCAGACGGCAGATTCGTCGCACCATGAGAGCCAAACAGCACCCGGACATTCGGTGGAATGCATTTGGAGCCAATGAGAGCCTGGTGACAAGCTCATGAACAAACAATATTTCGGAATGACTGAGACCTTTGTAAAGTAATCTCTTCTGGAAAATAAAAGAAGACAGATAACACTGCTGTACACTTTTGTCATTTTTAGAGGTATCTAAAGAGCAAGTTTCTGAACATGAGCATTGCAAGTCTATCCACCGTTTACTGCAACCAAATATCACGATACCTCCAAGACATGCAACCTGCCACTGTTTAAATCCTCGATAATTATGTACTGTGCACATCGAAAAGCAAGTCATTAGAAAACAACATGTCTTTTTTTTTTTCAGACAGTAGATCATCACCTGGGCATTCAGAGGTAAATATACAGACAGTAGATCAACACCTGCAGGCATTCGCCTTTGCCCAATGTGTTGAAACCGTGGGAATGCTCAGGTTGACATGCCCTAGTACAGGTAGGATACCAATGGAAACAATAAACTGCCTTTTTATCAATATGGCAGACACAGCATTTCATTTTCGAGGCCTGTGGTTACTGGATTAAATAAACCCTCTTGTTTTAGTTAAATGGGCCTGAGTTACAACCATACTTTTTTCCCGTCCACACCAAATCTCTTCACCAAAAATAGCCAATCTACTGTACAATACAGATCTACTGTACAAGCTCACGTGTCTTTTTTTGTGCTTTTTATGCCCTTTTCTCTCCACTTTAGTCATTATGCCAGTCATTTCCTCACACATGTGTGTTGTCACTGCTGTTGTTGTATCCTACTGACTCACTGTCCACCTTCTACTCTACGTACATCAACTGTTGTTGTATCCTACTGACTCACTGTCCACCTTCTACTCTACGTACATCAACTGTTGTTGTATCCTACTGACTCACTGTCTACCTTCTACTCTATGTACATCAACTGTTGTTGTATCCTACTGACTCACTGTCTACCTTCTACTCTACGTACATCAACTGTTGTTGTATCCTACTGACTCACTGTCCAACTTCTACTCTACGTACATCAACTGTTGTTGTATCCTACTGACTCACTGTCCACCTTCTACTCTACGTACATCAACTGTTGTTGTATCCTACTGACTCACTGTCCACCTTCTACTCTACGTACATCAACTGTTGTTGTATCCTACTGACTCACTGTCCACCTTCTATACTCTACGTACAGCAACTGTTGTTGTATCCTACTGACTCACTTAACACTTTACACCTTCTATACTCTACGTACAACAACTGTTTTTGTATCCTACTGACTCACTGTCCACCTTCTATACTCTACGTACAACAACTGTTGTTGTATCCTACTGACTCACTGTCCACCTTCTACTCTACGTACAACAACTGTTGTTGTATCCTACTGACTCACTGTCCACCTTCTACTCTACGTACAACAAGAGGACGTAGAGTAGAGCCTTCTTCCTACTCCTCCCGCCCAATACTCCCTGCTGACAGGCAAGGTATATTAAAAAGAATGTAAGGACATCTTCACTAATATGCAATTCTGCAGACGGCAGATTCGTCGCACCATGAGAGCCAAACAGCACCCGGACATTCGGTGGAATGCATTTGGAGCCAATGAGAGCCTGGTGACAAGCTCATGAACAAACAATATTTCGGAATGACTGAGACCTTTGTAAAGTAATCTCTTCTGGAAAATAAAAGAAGACAGATAACACTGCTGTACACTTTTGTCATTTTTAGAGGTATCTAAAGAGCAAGTTTCTGAACATGAGCATTGCAAGTCTATCCACCGTTTACTGCAACCAAATATCACGATACCTCCAAGACATGCAACCTGCCACTGTTTAAATCCTCGATAATTATGTACTGTGCACATCGAAAAGCAAGTCATTAGAAAACAACATGTCTTTTTTTTTATATTCCTGAACCGACAAATGGTGTTTGTTCACGAGCTAGTCCAGCTGGCTCCATTCACTGCCATGTATTTAATCGAACTTCCGGTGCGAGGTTTGCCACCCATGAAAGCGGCATGGCGCATCCCGGCGCCATCAGCTTCCTCCCCATCAGTAAAGAGTTTCCACCACAGCCTGCAGGATTACGTGCAGTGACAAATTCGCATAGATGCTCGACAAAGCTGGATGTGCCACGTGGATTCCAACCCACAACCTCCGTGGCGGTGAGCAGGGACTTTACCTCTGCGCCACCCGAGCGAATTATGAGCATGCCTGGAATTTGACCGATCTGACTGCTCGTCTGTACACAAAGGATGCAAACACTTCATAAATGAACAAAGCATGATGGGTATGAGAGGCGTGCGTGAGGCGATGCTGACTCATGGCTTCTCCGTGAACGGAACTCCAGCGTTCCAAAACAAACATTCCTCTCTGAGAGTTTAGTGCTGAGCCCAGAATCCTCAGGAAGGATTGGGAAGCTGGGTGGCAGAGCACTCTGGCCGGGAAAATCCTGTTTAATATAATATGAGAGAGAGAATGTCTCTGCCTTACACACGCACATGAACACACACACACACACACACACACACACACACACACACACACACATGCACACACACACACACACACACACGCACACGCACACACATGCACACACACATGCACACACACACACACGCACGAACGCGCGTGTATGTGTGCATGGCCGTACGCACGCAGACGCACACACATGTGTACACCTCATACACATCTATATGTGAGTGTGAACACACTGTACAAGTGTACATGTACAGTGCACTGTACAGCATGTCATTTTCACCACACGCACGCACTCTGTCTGTCTATATCTTTCCGTCACACACAAACACAATGCACAAATACGGTATGCACACATATAACATGCCCTTACACATTCACACACACTCTCCATCTTTCTTGCTTACACGTGCACACACTTATACTCACACAGATGCATGCACGCGCACACATACACACACACATCAGCTTCAGTTTCCTTCCTATATGGAGAAAGGGGGAAGAGGTGAACAGTAGCCCCCCGCTTGTTGTCACGACATGGTGGGCTCCACTCACACTGGGTTTCTCTGAGCACACACACACACACACACACACACACACACACACACACACACCAAGTTCCAGCTTTGACACAAAATGGCCAGTGGGTCAGTGTTCTATTGTGCAGTATATTGTTGTTGCTCATATTATTATTGTGTTTTGTCTGTGTCTGATGTTGAGCTGTGTGCTCTGACTGGTCCCACACAAATACAAATTACTACTATTGATGTTTTCATCCAGTATGACTGACAATGACTTAAGCAATCATAAGCCCTTTGGGTTCCAGCTCAATTAAGAACACTTGGACAATGGACACTTGAAGTCGGAAGTGTGCTGGAGTCTTTGCTAATATCAAATTATTTGATATTGACTATATATTGACTGATTGAAAATTGACACTCAAGATTCTGTAGGTGTATAAATCGCCAGACCACCACACCACTAGACCACTCGACCGCTCTAGGCCATTTAATTCTGAAGTTGTTGTGAATTGCTATGTGAGAGAATGGGGATCAGCCCGTAATTCTAACATTTCCAATGTGGCTTCACGTACGGTTAGGGTTAATAATGGGGTGAGTCGGACCAGGAAGGCATACGTTAGTCCGACATACCAATAGTCCGACACACATGGCCGGTTAAGACTCACCCGCGTCTCTGATGGCTGGTTAAGACACATACGTGGCCGCCTGGCCAGTTAAGACACATACATGGCCAGTTAAGACACATACATGGCCAGTTAAGACACATACATGGCCAGTTAAGAAACATACGTGGTCGGTTACGAGTCGACTCACCCGCGGCTCTGATATACATGGCCGGTTAAGGCACATACGTGGCTTCCACATGCGGTTAGGGTTAGGTAGGTTAGGGTTTGTAGTAGGACGTCGGACCAATGCACCGTCGGAATAATGACGCTGACACGAGAGAATGTGTCTGTATCCCTAGACTCCTAAGTGTATTCTCTGCTAAGACGCAGCACTTCATCCATTCAGCCAGCATGGTTTGTTTTGCTTTCACTCTGTGTGTGTGTGTGTGTGTGTGTGTGTGTGTGTGTGTGTGTGTGTGTGTGTGTGTGTGTGTGTGTGTGTGTGTGTGTGCGTGCGTGCGTGCGTGCGTGTGAGAGAGAGAGAGAGAGAGAGAGAGAGAGGGTTTTATAAGAACACTGATTTGGAAGGAAACATGAATGACTCTGACTGAGTGTAACAGCTTCTGTGTGTGTGTGTGTGTGTGTGTGGTGGTCATCTCCAGCTGAGTAGCAGGATGCAGACAACCAGGAAGAGATAAGCACGGGTGAATGGAGAGAGCACTGCGCATGCGTGTGCACAGACACATGTGCACGCACGCGCCTGTGCGTGTGTGTGTGTGTGTGTGTGTGTGTGTGTGTGTGTGTGTGTGTGTGTGTGTGTGTGTGTGTGTGTGTGTGTGTGTGTGTGTGTGTGTGTGTGTGTGTGTGTGTGTGTGTCAAACGTCCGTGTGTGTGCGTGCGCGCAGGGAAATCACTACACAAAGACATGGAAGTGTGTGCTCTCCTGTCTGGCAACGTGGGATGTGGAGGAGATAAGCAGACAGCCAGTGTTTTCCCAGCAATAACAGGAGACGGAGTACAAGCCACTCACATATCTTACATGCTAGCAGCATGCTAGCAACACACATACAATACATAGACATAAAAGGACAGAGGCATACATGCTATAGACATGGAGAAAGGCACAGTACACTAGAGCCTGCCAGATACTGGATTCTTTGGGTCAATCCCGATATAGTGTCAATATACCTGAAATGGCCAATTCTCTCTAGCCAAAATATCTTCTGAACAACATGTCGGTCGGCCTCTACCGCACACGCATACAGACCCCGGGAGGACGTACTGTAGAGCCTTCATTCTACTCCTCCTGATGAACATTCCTCGCTGACAGGTGCCGCCCCAATCTGTCGGTAGAGTACATGTATGTAGGTATAGAGTATGTGCAGTGACAATATCACTCTTCCCGCCAGGATTCCCTTCCCTCCCTCCCCCTGGATTCGAACCCCTAGTCTCCGCGGCGGTGGCCAGGTGTTTTACCCCTGGCCTGGAGCATCCGAGTGCCCTGCACTAAATCTACTTCTGCTTATTCCAAACTCACACTCCGACACTCTAGATAAGAGCATATCTGCTAATGCCTATATTGTAAATTGGACTGTACCAACTGACCGGACCTCTGAAGAATCATCAGAATGTGAATGTATGTGATCGCACACATTTGGGTAAGAATATGTTACACTCGATCGTGCATGCAAGTGTGCGCACGTGTGTGTGTGTGTGTGTGTGTGTGTGTGTGTGTGTGTGTGTGTGTGTGTGTGTGTGTGTGTGTGTGTGTGTGCGTGTGTGTGTGTGTGTGTGTGTGTGTGTGTCTGTGTGTGTGCGTGCGACGTGCGTGCCGTGAGAGGTATACATGGCTGGTCAGAGTATAAATAGATTTTTTATAGGTGCTGATATTTAGAGCAGAAAACCATTTCTCAAGATTTTAACCTGCAACACAACACTCAATGCCTCGCCTGTTCCCCGTGAATGAGCCTGGCAAACACAAACACACACACATACACACACATAGACACACATAAGCACACACACACGCACGCACGCACGCACGCACCCAAGCACACACACACACACACACACACACACACACACACACACACACACACACACACACACATATATCCACGTACAAGGTAAGTTCTTCGTATGAGAACCACAGAGCCGGACATTGCTAAATAAACATTAAATTACCCACACAGATCTTACTGTTAATGTGTGCAAACGCACACAAGGGCACACATACAAACACATAGCCAATACAAGTCAGTAACCTGTCAGGTCAGTGTGTGTGTGTGTGTGTGTGTGTGTGTGTGTGTGTGTGTGTGTGTGTGTGTGTGTGTGTGTGTGTGTGTGTGTGTGTGTGGTATGTATGGAATGTGTGTTGGTCAGCTAGTGGAAGCTTAGAGTTATGGGTGGAGTTCTTATCAGAGCAACATGTCATCACACATCAACATTGCAGACTGATTTTGGTATGGTGGAGTCACAGTTGTTTGATCTGAAACTTTAATTAAAAAACTAAATTGATATTGATATTTACATTAGTTTACCTTCCTAACATTGTAAGCTTGCAAAGAAGTCACACTGCCACTGCAGTACAAGAGTGCTTCTGCAGTAGGTTCTTTAATTGATTGGTAGTTGTGAATAATCCCTTGCAAATAGTAGTGTTGTCAGTTAAGTAGTGTGAAACTAATTAGATTTTCCTGCAGTCTGAGAAAAGAAAGAAAAAATAAAGCCTGGAGACAGATCTGCAGCCTGGAGACAGATCTGCAGCCTGGAGACAGAGACAGATCTGCAGCCTGGAGACAGATCTGCAGCCTGGAGACAGATCTGCAGCCTGGAGACAGAGACAGATCTGCAGCCTGGAGACAGATCTGCAGCCTGGAGACAGATCTGCAGCCTGGAGACAGAGACAGATCTGCAGCCTGGAGACAGATCTGCAGCCTGGAGACAGAGACAGATCTGCAGCCTGGAGACAGAGACAGATCTGCAGCCTGGAGACAGAGACAGATCTGCAGCCTGGAGACAGATCTGCAGCCTGGAGACAGAGACAGATCTGCAGCCTGGAGACAGATCTGCAGCCTGGAGACAGATCTGCAGCCTGGAGACAGATTTGCAGCCCGATGAGCTGGTCCTAATTAGAACTTTAAAGGGTTTGCTGGAAAAGTCAATTGGAATTTGCAATTGCTTAAAAAAAACGTACAGAAATTAACTGAATGTAAAAAGACTAGCTTTTATCATTCAGTGAATTGCTGCATGCTTTTTTATGTGCCACCTTAATAAAAACATCTTGTAATGTCAGTGGGACTCAAAAAGTTCAATTCAAGTTATTATTATTTTCTTATGTAGGGAAACCAAACTCCCATTACCAGCACACAAACATGCACAAAACACACATAAGTACATGATGCATGCACACACATATGAAACATACATCCACATATAAACAGTCCTGCACTGATGTATGCATGCAAAAACGCACATTCACATACACACACATGTCTTTACCACTCCAATACATGTGCACGCACACAAACACACACACACACACACACACACACACACACACACACACACACACACACACACACACACACACACACACAATCCGATTGGTTGATTGTGGCATAATAACCGTGGCTATGCAGTCTAATGTATTTGTTGCAACGGTAGGTTGCATTTACTATGAAAAATGCATGCATTTCCCGTCAGTCAGTCAGTCCGTCAGTCAGTCCGTCTGTCACCCCACGTCTCCATATATGGTCATGCCTCGTGACATCACGTGACATCATCAGGGATGGAGATCCATGCTGTCATCAATATTAAGCCCATAGATTTCTTGTGTCAGGAAAAGGGTATAGCCTGTGACTTCTGGTCTAGATGGGTGGATCCTATTGGTTCACCCATCTGAGCACCCGCCCCTGCCCCCCTCCTCCCTTCCCCGGTAGAAAACAGCGGAGAACACTGACATCACCAAATTTGGAGCGACGCACCTCTGCACTATATTGGTTAGCAGAATACAAGGAAGTGGGCTTCTTATGTCACATTTTCCAATGCCTTTCCCCAGGCTTTCATTTTTGAGCCGAATGCGAGCATAAATATAAGCTTGCATGGTTAGCTGGACAAGGGTGTAACTTTATATCTTCAAACACCTAAATGTGCAGGTCAATGGAGTTTTGTGACATTTCTCTGCCACGGCCGATATATAGGCAGAGCTGGCCAAATATGGGGTTGGCCGAGAAAAATCTAAATGCAAATGTTGTATAGCAACTGCCCTGTTTGTGCGAAACATTCTTGTAGAAATCATTCCTGTAATGAAATTGTTAAGTGAAACTCCAGAATTTGTGTCCAAAACATCTGCACACATTTGGGTGGAGCACCCATAATAAAGACATGCACACATGCACAATCACAGGCACACACTAACACACTATAACATACAAACCAGTTGGGTGGGATTAAATTAATATACAGCATGATTTATGTAGAAACGTGACTTTGACTTTGAATGTACAACAACTTGTTGATTGGGAGTACAAACATTTACAGTGCTGTATAGGTCTGTCATTTTACAGTGTACACACACACACACACGTGTGCACGCATGCATGCACACAACACACGCACGCACACACACACACACACACACACACACACACACACACACACACACACAAACACAGCAAATCACTCTCTCTTGCTCTCTCTCTTTCACACATACACACGCACGCAAGCATGCACGCACGCACGCATGCACATTCTTGGTTCAAACATATTTTCTCTGTGTGGTTCTATTGTCATTCCACTGCAGTTTCGATCCTGTCCAACCGTGCATGCCTGCAAGCTTCATGCATGCACCTGCTGCATGAGCAGCAGGTCCTTGCAAACTTTACCAGGATGCATGCGCACACACACACACACACACACACACACACACACACACACACACACACGCACACACGCACGCACGCGTGCGCACTAGCAAATATGCCTCAAATCTCTCCTTTGTCCTCTCCCACTCTGCACATTCACACATGCACGTAGGCCCTGCAGTACACACACAGACGCTGACAGAATCCAATATCCTGGGCACTGTCAACTCAAAATTGAGATGGGCTCAAAATAAGGCGCAATTCTAAGCTATATACTATACCCAATAGCTATTAGTTGACGCATTTCTGTGCAGTGGTCTCAAACTAATTCATGTCATGGACGTCCAAATTAACATAGCCTAGGCTATTTGTCCTATACCCCCATCTGAGAGGATTTTGTGCCAGGATCCCCCCTGGGATTTTATTACATTATATGAGATTATTATAGGCTACACTATGAGCTTGTATTACAATTAAGTTTATTACATTTTGGACCGTTATTACATCATGAGCTTTGACCATTACTACGTCATTAGGCTACATTACATTATGAGATTCAAAATCTTTCACATTTTTCAAGATGTATTTTTAAATAGATCTGATCTATACTCCATATAGGCCTTTCAAATATCCAGCCTATGGGATATGCGGGGACCGTGGGCCCATGAGGACCCATGGCCTGGGGGTCCCCATGCCACTTTGAGAACCACAATGCTGTGAAAACAACAGTATAGGACTATAGGCTATACATCTCCAAACGGGACAGGACAGTGAATGGGCTGCACATATACATGCCCTCCACCCGCCTGCCTGCCCCATCATGATTCGTATATCGGTCGTGGAGGAAAGGTAAATACGCCCCCCCCCCCCACACCCCCCCTATTATTCTTGATTGATTGATTGATTGATTGAAGTATTTATTCACAGTATATGCCGAATGGAACATTCCAAACGAAAGCACAACTCAATACATAAACTGTTACTGTGGACGACACCATGAAGCATTACACTTGTTTACAATAGGGTCCACCATTTTCAATTCATCAGATGATTGATGTCCTTCAGAAAGACTTTCTTCAGTTGCAGTAAGACTCACAATCACAAACACACGCAGCGCTCAACCACTTGACCCCTAGCGCCTGTGTGTGTGTGTGTGTGTGTGTGTGTGTGTGTGTGTGTGTGTGTGTGCGTGTGTGTGCGTGCGCGCGCGTGTGCGCGCGCGTTCTCTCATGCCAATATACAATATACCTTTGAATTTAATTAAACATGAGAAATTAAGAACAGAAGTGCACCGCAAGTATCCACAAGACCACAAACCAGAACCGCTAATTTAGTGCAGCCCTGCTACAACACATGCAATAAGCTGCAATTTTTACACTCTCGTAATTTATTATGGTTGGTCTATTTTTACCCTACCAGACTCTCATACCCTCTTATAAATGACTATTATGCTATCAATTATACGGCTGCCTAAATTGACGATTGAATGTGCATCACTCAAAAGCAGAATATGACACCTACCGGCTTTGCACGGGTCTTTATAGTCGATGCTCTCCGCTTTCTCCTCTTCGAAATACTCATAATTCGTCTCCTCGTAGTCGAAGCCGTCACAAAGCGACAGTTTGCTCCAGAAAGTCAAGCCGGCGAGCAGCAGCGTGATCCAGCGCATCTTAGCGGCCAGTGGCGGGGGCACGCGCTCCATCTGAGGACGGTGCGGTCAAAATGAATGGATGGACGTCCTCCACTCGCTCTCCTCCTCCGCTCTCCTCTCCTCCAGAGTCCGCTCCGAGATGTTCTTGACCCGCTGCTCTCCAGAGAAAGTCCCACGGCCACGGCAGCATCCGCGACGGACAGGAATTTAACGGCTCATTGTGAAGAGAAGGAAGGTCCGCGCGGGGACGGGAGAGGAGGAAGAGAACACCTCAAGTCGGACACTGTTAATTTACTGTACCCGTTTGAGTGTGCTCCATGGTGGACGGGCTGCAGCTTTAACCTATGGGTTTCTATTCATGAACAAAGTGTCTGTTGAAGAACTGTGCACTCCGCTGCTGCCTCTGGCGTGTTCCAGGTGTTGTAGAGCTGAAATGATAATAGTACAAAAATAAATGAAGAGAGATCAATACGAGAGCGACAGTGATCGGGCTCTCAGTCAAGGAGGTATAGGCTAGAGTCTAGACTTTATTGTCGCTTGCCGTGTAGTGTGGAGTGGAGCGCAAAGACGCACTGGGGTCACCCTATTCTCTCTCTCTCTCTCTCTCTCTCTCTCTCTCTCTCTCTCTCTCTCTGTGTGTGTGTGTGTGTGTGTGTGTGTGTGTGTGTGTGTGTGTGTGTGTGTGTGTGTATCACTGTCTCTCCACTACTCCACCTCTGTCCGAACTCTGCGAGTGTCCTGCGCTACTCTGTGTGTGCCAGTGCTGTGTGTCCTGCATGCATTCACAACGACCGACTCAGCGCATGCACGCACCGCCTCCAAAGCGCACACTCTTTCACACACCGAGTGCGTCAATCAGTCCTTCCTAGTCCTTCCTGACTCCTTTGCTTGCGGCTTGGGGCGTAAAAGCAAGTAGTCAGTCTGTCTGTCTCTCTCTAGACAGACAGATAGATATATAATAAAATCTGGAATATAGCCGGCTAAACCGGTAGGCCATAAAAGTAACACTGTGGTTATAATTTGGCCCATATAGCCCCGAGGCTCCGCTGCTCTATGCATCACCACCACGGTGAAAGGAGGCGGCCTAGTGCATGTGTGAAGTATTTAGGAAGCTTCATGGCCACAATTAGGTGTGATTGGGTTGGGGCCATTAATGCCTTTTTGCGTGGGTTTGGTTCCATCCTTGCGCCGGTCAGACAGACAGCATCAATACGTACGTGCAGCAGGCCTGCCCTCCACTCCACTCAACTGCTCAAAGGTCCATTTACTTAGCCTACAGCGAGCAGACGTTCATAAGCTGACCTGACGCCGAGCGACACCAGGTATAGGCTCCTTATCTGCCAGGTTACTATGATCCGTTTAGGTTATGGTCAAACTTAAGTTTGTGTTGTGAGTGACCTTTCCCGTTATTATTATCTCTTCGCGGCCCCGTACGTGCACGCTGAAAGACAAACAATGTTGTTGTTGTTGTTGTTGACAGACCGGCCCAGCTGAACACATTGACACGCAGCAACACCTTTGGTTTTTATCCTGCAGGACTAAGTTCTTACCTGCTGTAGCTGCGCGTGCGTGTTGCGAGGGGGTTCCGTGTGCAGGTCCTCTGGTATTCCCACGCCGCCCGGGGCGCCTCCAACTGCCGCCCGGGCTCATCGGGCGCCGCACGGTGCACGACGGGTCATTCCCAACGTGCCCATGTTTCCCCCCAACGGGAGAGATTACCGGGACGCTTGTCGCTTGTCTCTGATGCTCGCCACTAATCCTGCCCTGGCTGCACACACACACACACACACACACACACACACACACACACACACACACACACACACACACCGAGTCACCGAGAGAGAGAGGTGCGCGACGTCACGTGATCAATCCAGCCGCAAGCTGTCCGCGGGCCCTGGCCGCAAATCCCCTGGCCGCGGCTAGCTGTGCCTGGCTGTGACACATGCGCGCAGACCATCCAGGCTGCATCCATACACAAATTAAAATTCCAATTCCAATTTAGTCATATGCCGGCAGCAAAGGTGAAGGTAATGACAGACAAATGCATAGAAATCTCCATATGTAAAAGAAAATAAGGCCTGGCCTATAGGCTATAGGCAAAATACACATGGGACAGACGCAGTTTGCTCACGCACACAAGGTCAAAGGCTTTTTAATGCATCCTATGTTAGTAAAGTCTGATACAAATCAAACTCCCCAAATCCACCAGAATACTGGAATCTACTTTGTTACAAATTTTAAACAGAGGCAAAACAGAGCTAACTAGAACTGCACTCTGCCGAGTGCATACTTGCTTGTTGCACACTAGTAGGCCATAAATGGCCTACTAGTGCGCAAGCAGAGCGCGCAAGTACTTTCGATCGCTGGAAAGTATCACATCTCAGTATCTCTGTGAAGGAACGTTTGAAATGTATAATCATTACGTGTAACTATTTGCTACCTAACTACTTTTTTACAGAAAAACAGTAATGATTTACAAATTACAAATCACATTACAACTACATACAGAGTATGTAGTTGTAATTTGATTAGCAGTATACTGTGGTTACTTGGTTCCAAAAAGTGAAGCCAAGTTTTTTTCAACCGTAGGTTTGTGCCTGGTTTGCTGGGACCAGTTACAACATTACGTCATCGTTGTGAACTGGGACCAGAGTACATGGTGTGTATATGACGTAATGTTGTAACTTGTAACTTGTAACTAGTCCCAGCAAACCAGGCACAGACTGTATGTAGTTGTTCTAGTTGTAATTTGATTAGCAGTATACTGTGGTTACTTGGTTCCAAAAAGTGAAGACAAGTTTTCTTCAACGGTAAATCTGTGCCTGGTTTGCTGGGACTAGTTACAACATTACGTCATCCTTGAGAGAGTACATGGTGTGTATATGACGTAATGTTGTAACTTGTAACTTGTAACTTGTAACATTACGTCATATACACACCATGTACTCTCTCAAGGATGACGTAATGTTGTAACTAGTCCCAGCAAACCAGGCACAGATTTACCGTTGAAGAAAACTTGGCTTCACTTCGAAGAGACCAAGCGAAACGATTACTTGCGCGCTCTGCTTGCGCAAGTAACAATATACACTTTGCATGTGCCTGCGTTTTGTGTGTGTGTGTGTGTGTGTGTGTATGTGTGTGTGTCTGTGTGTGTGTGTGTGTGTGTGTGTGTGTGTGTGTGTGTGTGTGTGTGTGTGTGTGTGTGTGTGTGTGTGTTAAGGCTGTCCCCAAACATTCAAGGTTTGAATGTTCGCTCATTAGGGTTGGCACTCAAATCTTAATGAATGGGTTCGAACCATTCGTTTTTTCTCTTTCTTTTTTTTTATAAAATAAATAAATAAAAATAAATAAATATTTATTTATTTATTAACTCGAAAATATATCTCTGCGAGAATGTTATATACTGTATGTTAAAAAGTAAATTTCTCGTGCATTCCTGTCAGAAGTTATGTCTATCTCCTTGTTGTGCTGTCCCTCTCCAAAATCCCCTGTGCACATTAATTTGGTGATGGGCCTGCAGCCAATCAGCAACAAACACACCCACACACACACACCCACTTTGGTTAAACATGCTAACACTTCATCTTCAATATAAAATTGGTATTGTGACAAACGCACAATACAATGTTGGGCTTAAACTTCATTCAAAGCTGAAGGAAAAACATATTTCAAATGTTGGGGGAAAATGTATATATTAAAAATGTAAGTGTAACCCAGCCAACATGGCAACCCGCAAATGGCAACCCATGTCAACTGTCAATCAAGGCAGTATAAAGGTGACATCAGTTCCTACACTCCCCACTCCCACTCCCACCTATGCAAGATGGCCGAAATGTTTGGCAGCAGCATGGCACTGGCAGCAACAGCAGGTTCCTGTTCACTGTGACAATCCTTGGTTACTATTCGGTGAGTCATATAGGCTTGGTGTCATTAACTTGGATCAACTGGTTAACTGTTTGTTTATTTTGAAAGCATTTGATTTATGTTTGAACTTTTGGTTTAATAATTAATATTGATGTATTCTATTATAATATATATATATGTCATGTTATATATTATAAAATAATGGGGGAGGGATGATAAGTTGTAAAATATGGGTTGTGTGGGCTGACAAGGCTATACAGCCACATGTGTTTCTAATGTGATGTAGGCCTACATAACACTAATGACACTTATCTTTTCTCTTCATGTAATTCCAGAATATGAAGAGTCACTGCACCAGTGGTGTAGGCAGCACCAAGCCCTGGACCCTGAGACGAGCCATGTCCATGGGCCCCACAGCCCCACCAATTTAGGCTTCCGAGGACCCCCACCCTGGAGCCCATGTGAAGTGTCCCAGACCGATGCCCCCCTCCCTGCACAAGACATTGAGGTAGGAACTGTACGCTAGCTGCTGCTGGGAAGAGCTGCGCAGTGAGTACAAATCTTGTTTATTGTCCTTTGCTGTCGCTGGTGTGGTTCTGCAGGGTACTGATGGTGTTGTTTGCGTTTGCGTTCCGGCTTCCTGCGGTTGCGTCGCGTCGAGCTGCCTGCTGTTGCACTCGTTTGCGTTGCGTCTTTTGCGTCGCCTGCCACAATTTCGTCCCGTTCTGTCATTTCATCTCATTTCACCTAACTTGTGGACACTGCCTGTCATCTGCAGAAGAACGTGATGGTTCACGGTAAGTATCTGTTTTTGTATTCTTTGCTGCTGGTAGGGTAGGGCTGGTAGGGTAGGACTCCTAGGGTAGGTTTTTGCGTTGCGTCGCAAACTAAGCACTTTGGCACAGGCATGGAGCTCCTGGTTTACTGGGATGGGGTTCGATTCCCTGCTGCGCCCTGCTTACATTTAATCTGTTAACAGGCATCCTTTTGCACAATAGAGCGTTGCAGTCCCTCCCCCTTCCAGAACGACGAGTGGCCCAGGAAATTATTCTCCATTTCATTTTCTCCATAGGCATTTCAAAACGTAAAGACCTTTAAGCGTCGTACGAAGCCAACTCTTGTCAAATCATGACAACACAATATTTTGGACCAAATAATTACAAAGAAGAACAAAATGTGTTGTAACGTGCCATTTTATCTACTTTCTAATTATTTGTTTGGCCCGAAAAATTGTGTTTGTCATGATTGGTCCGAATGTTCACTCGAAAATTCCTGCTGAAGTTCGAGTCCTAAAATAAGGGCTAGGGTACAGCCTTAGAGTTTGTGTGTAGCCTAAGCCTACCATCTGGACCTGCCCTCCAGCTCCATGCACTGCAGGCTGCAGGACTTAATTAATTGCAGGAGTTGAGAAGGTGTTTGAGTGGATTTTGTGTCTCTCCAGCCACTTGCACAATACATCTGTGTCTGCCTCTTCGCAGCCAATCTATTCAGCAAAATGCTGCCCTGTGGAGATACGAGGACGCTATTAAGATTAATGCTGCGTTGGGCTGTTTGTGTCCCTATTTAAAGCACATATTGATCTGGGTGAAACTCTCTGAAAACTACCTCGCCAGCACTCTGACCAAGAAAGCGCACACACACACACACACACACACACACACACACACACTCGAATGCACATGCATGTATGGGCAAACAGCCAAACACACACACACACACACACTCGAATGCACATGCATGTATGGGCAAACAGCCAAACACACACCTTCACATTCACTGGCACTCATGCATGCATCAGACATGTACGCACACACACACACACACACACACACACACACACACACACTGAAATCCTCCTCTTCTGAGCTGCAACGCCCTTGAGGACCCCCCACTCACTGTGCTGTGGTCTGCAGGTATGGTGTGCTATTATTAGCTCTGCATTCTCCTCAAACAACTGCGGTTACACACACACACACACACACACACACACACACACACACACACACACACACACACGCATGCATGCACGTACCTGCAAATAGGCCTCAAATCTCTCCTCTGTCCTCTCCTGCTCTCATGCACATCCACACATGCACGTATAGGCCCTGCAGTACTCACACACAGATGCTAACAGAATCCAATATCCTGGGCACTGTCAACTCAAAATTAGAGTCACACACACACACACACACACACACACACACACACACACTGTTTAGTAAAACATTGCATTGCATTGGTAGGTGACCATGATATAAGTACAAACATTGTCAGTATTGTCATCTTTATCAGTTGCTCTATGATCTATCAGTTAGAAGGTAGTTAGTGTGGTTGCCCTAACAGGGCAAGACTATTGTAATTTAGTAGTATTTTTAGAAGTAGGCAAGTAGCTCTCTCTCTCTCTCTCTCTAAAATATAACAAACAATATCAACATACAAATAGAACATTAACTTACACAAAATGTACAGTATTAAAGTGTCCGTGGTGTGTGTGTGTGTGTCAAGATAATTCGTGTCACATGTCACATTTAGTGTTTTCTATTTGTCCCTCATTCTGTGACATGCAGTCACAATAGTCACATACTGCAGTCTCTCTCTCTCTCTCTCTCTCTCTCTCTCTCTGGTGACTCGCTGTGTGCTGTAGTGGTAGAAGACTGGAGGAATGGACGCCTCCCTCCTGCTGGGTGGACACTGGGTGCAGTAGTTCCCAAACTACTAGTCTTGATTTCGTCGACTACAACGATGAAGAAAAATGTTCGTCGGCTACGTTTTTTCACTGACGAAACCTAAATACAAACTTATATGGTGACGAAATTACGAAACGAAACGAAATATTATTTTATTAAAATGACGATGAATAAAGCTGAATCAAAATTTGCTGTAAAAATCAACACTCTCCCAAATGGTTTATTTCAAGTCCCATAAGAGATCCAATGTCTTGCAATCCATACAAAACCGCAAAATGGGTTCCCACCCACTGTTTGGGAAACATTGGCATAGTGCAAGGTGCTGGTTTTTTGGGGGCACCCACACAAGTCCCTTTTGTGTATTGAACTTAATATATATTCTCATGCATTCCAACGCATGTATGTGGCTGCAGTGGTCAAATTAATTGAAGTATACCATGTATTAATAATACTGTATAAAAGACAGTGATATATTTACAATGTAATATGTAGTTTTCTTTTTTCCTTGTAAAACTTGCATATAGACTGCTGTAAATATGAATGAAGGACTTTACTGTTATGTATTACTAGAATTTTCACCCGCTTCGCGAGAACTCATCCCAGAGTTACTTCGCCACGCACTATGGGAAGAAAGAAATTGCGGGAGTTGACTCCACATGTAGTAACGGATGGGTTATTAGTTATTATTATAGCACAATGACATTAGCACCCCTGGCTAGTTACAGTAGCTGACCACTTAAGCACCCTGACCACACACAGCACAATGACATTAGCACCCCTGGCTAGTTACAGTAGCTGCCCACTTAAGCACCCTGACCACTGCAACAATGACATTAGCACCCCTCCCCACCCCAAGGATGGCCTATAGGTGAGGAATGTTGTTTTTCCAGTTCTAGATGGGAGATCATTAAGATGCATCCTTACTTACTTCCTTTCAAGCAATGGAATTTAATTGAATGCCTGGAAATGTACCATTGTTTTGTCTGTAACCATATACCCCCTTTTCCCCCCGTGGCGCCGAGCCTGCAAATCCAAAAGTAGTGTGAATATTTCAGGATTGTGACTGTGGGACAGACATACAGTCTGACATACAATAGGCTACACGTGTGAACAGTTAATAAACAATGACCTATATGTCCAGAGTTCTTAAATTAACATAAAGACAATGTCATAAAGCAGTCAAAGTAAGTGACAGACTCAACAGTAGCACACAGCATGCAAGGCAGCGATGCATGCATGCAAACATGTTTCTCCAGCTGAGATTTAGTGTCTCCATCTCTCTGTAGAAGAGGTTGCACATGACCTGTACGGCCACACTGAGGCGCTCCAACACAAACACATGAAGCTTCAGCTGACACAAAACAACACCACGCTGTTTGTCCAAAACACACAATAACTCCTCTCCCACCGACGTCATGTGTTATCTTTAGCCATATAGACTGACCCAAATCAACACCAATACCTAGCCTGTTTGTCCAAAACACACTATCTGCTCTCCACGTTTCTACTTCGCCACAACCTAATGTTAGTAACAAATGTATTGGTACTGGTAGCCTATATGAGCCCAATATTGGCGTTACGCATTTCACTTGAATAATGTTGTGTGCGCACGTGCGCGTGCTGAGAAAGACAGTTATTTAATGAAACTGAAAATTATAACGTGCTGTCTCGCCGCCGTATAGCCTGCATGGCTATTCCTGTGTGTGTGTTCCTGTGTGTGTGTGTGTGTGTGTGTGTGCATGTGTGTGCAGGTGTGTGTAGTCGGCAGTTGGCTGGCAGGCGAAAATAGCAAAAGCTATACGTGTAATGTAAATATTTCGGCACAATCCAAGTAGTGACAATGAACAATGTTGATTTAACTAAGGGATTCGCTGAGTCATTTATTTTGTAAATACAGAGATTTAGAAGGAATAAGCAAAATAGTGAGCCTATAATTTCTCCCCTTCCTTCTTTCTGTTATCCTGCGAGAGCCGATTCTCTTCTGTTGCCAGGTTTGCGAATTGTAAGCGAGTTGTAGTGTATGTAAGTAGCGTGGTTAAAGGCCTTGTTTCTGGGCCTGTTGGGGCAACAGGCCGAGGGGCAGTGTTGCCAGGTTTGCGAATTGTAAGCGAGTTGTAGTGTATGTAAGTAGCGTGGTTAAAGGCCTTGTTTCTGGGCCTGTTGGGGCAACAGCATAGGCAGCAGTGCTTAGTGTTCCGTGTAGGGAAGCCTCGGGGGTGTGGGTGATTGGGGCGAAAATGTTTGTATTAAACAAATGCATTGCCGGCGTGAGTGTGTAAGGGAGGCAGTGTTAGTGCCAATGCAAAGACTATTGTTTGACGGCTGGTGGTCTGCGTTGGCGTCGGCCGCCTTATGAGGAGATAGCTTTCAAACACTGCGAAGGGTAAGTGTGTGACGTCACTGCCCGTGTGAGTGTGTGTGAGTGTGCGTGAGTGTGGTGTGTAAGATGGTGTTGTGGGCGTTGCAGTAGCGACGTAGCTGTTCGTGGCTTTGGTTTTCTTCCTTGGTTTTCTTTCAACTTTTGGGTACCACTTTACAAATATAGAATAGATTGTAGGAAGGTCAAAGGTCACACTTTAGCTTCTGGACCAAAGACCACACGCAATCGCTGTTACACACAGACACACACACACACACACGCACGCACGCACGCACGCACGCACGCACACACACACGCACACACAAACGTACATTCACACAAACGTGCGGGTTCACACATGCACACGTATTTCTGCATAAAGATGTACATATTGCACGTGCATGTGTATGTAAGCACGCGCACATTGGCGTGAAGTAGTCATCCTTATGTAAACAGCATGAGTGAAGGGAAGGAGAGGTAGAAGGAGGAAATCCTCTGTTTAAACGGCAAACTGAGCTGCTCTGCTCTCTGTTCCCCTCTCTCTCCTTCTGACTCCCTCTCACTCTACACCCCCTCGTGTGTGTGTGTGTGTGTGTGTGTGTTTGTGTGTGTGTGTGTGTGTGTGTGTAGTAGTGAGAGCCATTAACTCATCCATCGCTATTAAGAAGTGCCAAAAAGTCCCTAAGCACCAGTCTCAATACATTTTTTTATTTAATTTTAATTTAATTTTTTTGTTAAAAAAAAAATATATATATATATATATATATATATATATTTTTTTTTTTGCCCAATGTTATACCCGTCTGAAAAAGACGATAAAGGCGTCGTTGGCGCTGCTGGAGTAGTGGAGTTGCTAAAAAATCAGTCAATTCAGTCCTTGGCAGACATTGAGTCCCAGTCGATGCCAAATTTTGCACACACACTCCCTGGATGCCAACGATGAACCTCTGCAGTCTTCCCCAAATTTTCCAGGACGGCCTGTATAGCACCACACATTTTTGTATGCCCTCCGAGACTATGGACTATAGCCTTTCGCTTTTCCGCGATTTCACCTTTTTTCAAATCCTAAACAATGATGAAGAATCACGCACTATAGCATGCCACTTAATGACGAGGATTTGAAAAAAAGACAAAAATCACTCCGAGACCATGGGCTATAGTCCATTGTCTCGAGTTATTGTCGTCTTCTTTTCAAATCCTCAAAAATGATGAAAAACAGCATTCTACAGTATGCCGTCTGAGATGGGCTATAGCCCATGGTCAACAATGATGAAAAACAGCATGCTATAGTATGCCGTCTGAGATGGGCTATAGCCCAAGGTCAAAAATGATGAAAAACGGCGTGCTATAGTATGCTGTCTGAGATGGGCTAGCCCATGGTAAAAAATGATGAAAAACGAGGATTTGAAAAAAAGACGAAAATCACTCCGAGACCATGGGCTATAGTCCATCGTCTCGAGTAATTTGTCATTTTTTCAAATCCTCAAAAATGATGAAAAACAGCGTGCTATAGTATGCCGTCTGAGATGGGCTATAGCCCATCGTCAAAAGTTATGAAAAACAGCGTGCTATAGTATGCCTTCTGAGATGGGATATAGCCCATGGTCAAAAATGATGAAAAACAGCATGCTATAGTGTGCCGTCTGAGATGGGCTATAGCCCATGGTCAAAAATGATGAAAAACGAGGGTTTGAAAAAAAGACAAAAATCACTCCGAGACCATGGGCTATATTGTCTCGAGTGATTTTTGTATTTTTTTCAAATCCTCAAAAATGATGAAAAACAGCATGCTACAGTATGCCGTCTGAGATGGGCTATAGCCCATGGTCAACAATGATGAAAAACAGCATGCTATAGTATGCCGTCTGAGATGGGCTATAGCCCAAGGTCAAAAATGATGAAAAACGGCGTGCTATAGTATGCCGTCTGAGATGGGCTATAGCCCATTGTTGCGTGTGGCCATGACATCACTCACACACACACACACACACACATACTCAGTCATTCAATCATTGTCTGTGCTAATTCTCTGTCTCTCCTCCCCACTCAGACTGACACACCCAGACTGGCATACCTGCAGCAGATTCCCCTAATTGTCATCTGCTGCAGCCCTCTCTATAAAAGCCAGCCAGCTCAGTGTCATGGCAGACACAGACCCAGCAACATCTCAGTCCCACACCATGTCAATACTTGTTTTGAGTTTACTTTAATTTACTTTAGTTTGGCCTGGGGATGACCGGCAGTCTTGTTTTCGTTGGTAGTAATAGTTGATTGTAAGTTAGGCGGGGGGAACAGCTTCGACGTCCCTACAGGGGGTGGCCTGGGCCCCCCCTCATTCTCCTGTGTTTGCCGGCATCTCCAGGTCAAACTAAAGTAAATTAAAGTTTATTTAAAAATGTATGCACTTTGCTTGGAGACCGCAACACCCATGGTCAAAAATTATGAAAAACGAGGATTTGAAAAAAACACGAAAATCACTCCGAGACCATGGGCTATAGTCCATTGTCTCGAGTTATTGACGTCTTTTTTTCAAATCCTCAAAAATGATGAAAAACAGCATGCTACAGTATGCCGTCTGAGATGGGCTATAGCCCATGATCAAAAATTATGAAAAACGAGGGTTTGAGAAAAATACGAAAGTCCATGGGCTATATTGTCTCGAGTGATTTTTGTCTTTTTTTCAAATCCTCAAAAAGACGATGGGCTATAGTCCATTGTCTCAACACCAAATTGCGAGAAGGTCTACAGGCAGCTAGGCTACAGGACTATAGAGGAAATCAGTAATCCTCATAGGAGTATAATGATGCAAACTTTTGGTTTAAGAAACATCACTTACACTACCTTTAAGCCCTATTTTATTTTTCAGCAATTTGAAAGTAGCATCTTACCATGACCTATGAGTCACTCAGCAGTCAGACAAAAGAGTAATGCAAGCATTGTGAGGGATTCAGAGGGGACAGAAAATAGACACACACAGAGGAGAGATAGTGGTTGAGGACATGAAGATGGAGACACGAAGAACAATGAAATGAGTCACAAGAGAAGGTTTCGTTTGATTTGGATGTGCTTGTTACGAAGTTCCATAAATCATAACTTCAATGGTATCTCCTAACGTGTGATTTACCTTTGTTCCCTGCAGACACAGAACACTGCTTCTCAACGCAAACAAAACTGCTTGCACAGCAAAATCCACAGCAAACGCTGTGGATTTAGACGCAATTATAGACTCAAGTTAGACTCTTCTGAAGTTAAATGAATGAGTATCTATATTATAGACCTGCAGAAATGTATACGTATGTACGTGCGTGCCGTGCATGCATACTTGTTTATGAATGTAGTCTTCTGCTGATACGGCACTTCTTCAGGAACTCTGCGTGGTGTGTCCATCAACGCTCCTGCCCTATGCTCCTTACAGATATGCTTCCTGTCGGTATAGAGTGGAAATGAGCAGAGAGGGTCTGTCTGTCTGTCTGTCTGTCTGTCTGTCTGTCTGTCTGATAGCATTTAACAGTGGATGTGTGTACTAATGCAGAATCTCTTCACAGACAGGACAAGCTGTCTCGTTGTTCCGTGACAGCTCTGCAGGCCTGTGGCTTCATGGGAAAACAAGGTAAGCACTTGCATATGTGCATAATGATACTGTCTTGTTTGGTTACAGAAAGGCAGACATGCACATACACACACGCACATGTACTGCACAACAACACAAACACACGCATTAAAACAGTTACACATATGTCACACACACACACACACACACACACACACACACACACACACACACACACACACACACACACACACACACACACACACACACACACACACACACACACACACACACACACACAGAGAGCATGGAACAGAAGGGCTATTGTTGTGAGGAGATGACCCTGTAGCCACTGTGAGCATCTGGGAGAAGAGATGAAGACTTAAGTCCGAAAGGGAAACCACTCACTAATTAGGAACATTCCTGTTATCCATCTCCTTCCATGCCTCAACCGTACACTGTCATCCATGCTGCATGGGGACAACCACATTCTGTGTTCATTTGGCTCTATAACTTTATGTTCGTTGGCAACCGCATGAAGTTCAAGTCTAGATCCTCAGATTTGATCAAAGGGTATTTTTGCAGCTGACTGGAGGACAGCTGTTAACAGGCGACCTTGGGTGCAACAATACTGCAAGGGCAGGTGTTATTCCATGTTTTGTGTCTATATCACCCCTTTTTCTGCATGGCATCAAATTATTGCCTCTTCAGAATCAATCAATCAATGTGTGCTCAATGGTCTTGTGAGTGTATGGAGAAAGAAATTGTCCTGTCAAACTAGTCTCAATTTTACTTTCCCTAAACTATGGAGACTGTGTTGGTGTTGCTCAACTAGACTTTGCCAATGAAAGTCAAAGACAAAAAACCATGGGGCTGAGAAAAGAAGAAAAAAGCACGTTGCGCCAAACCTTATGCTTACCAAAATCAACCATAATTAAATTGAAAAAGCCCACTGGTGAGTTTAACCACATCCAGCCTGTCCCTATTTTGGACACTTAATTATAGGCAAAAATGCAAAGATTGATTGACCCCCTCCCACCCACCAAAAGAAAGAGAGAGATTATTTTTTTTGTTGCCATAAACACACATCATCATACGACGAATTATAGCCACACTGAAGTATGAGGCATATGCTGTGTTCACACGGGCAGATGCAAAGTTACAGTCTATCATTCATTGTCAATGGACAATGCAAAAGCATAATGCTGTGTAGCTTAATTTGCAACTTTGTATCTTTTGCATCTGCCCATCTGAATGCAGCAATAGGGGTTAAAGGTCACAAAGGACAGAAGCCTTGCTTCTTATAACTCCCTGAAACACTGTCTGTCTGTCTGTCTGTCTGTCTGTCTGTCTGTCTGTCTGTCTGTCTGTCTGTCTGTCTGTCTGTCTGTTGCATTCACTGGGGTCGATGAGGAGAGATCCAAGATGGATGACAGATTCCGAAACAGAGTGGATCAAAACACTTTTTTAAATTGAAAACAACGCATCTACAGGTTTCAAAAGCAGATCGCAAGTCAAGTGGGGTAGCAATGTAAGCACCTTAGATTTTGCATTTTTACATGTTAAGAGAAATTCTAGGTCCGGGGGGGGGGGGGGGGGGGGTCCCATGTTTTCGTGGCAGAATCGATAAATACATCTACGAGAGTCTAAAATCTTAGGCTATATCAGATACAGTAGGCCTATGTCCGTATACTATCCTCACAAGACATAGAGCTACAGAGACTACACTGCAAGATACAACCGTTAAGTCTACACATTTAAGTTAGTAAAAACACTGCCAAATGTTCCAATTAAGGCATGGAACCACATCTGTGAAATAGACATCAGAAGTCTTGTTCAGAAACTTCTTGACTGATGGAAGCCCTGGCAACTTAACAAGCAGCAACAGGATGGATTCTGCAGCCGAAGATCTGGCAGAGCATCACAGTACCTGGTGGCGATGTCAGAGTCATTGTATGAAAACGATGAGATGAGACAAAGTATTAATTTGTCTCAATCAAATGAAAAAACAAAGGAAATAAATAAATACAAAATGTGTTTCGGCCTACCCTTTAATGCACTCTCTGAGTTAAATTAACAATCACGAGCCCTAAACTTAACTTTAACCTTCTCCAAGTGGCTGAACCAAGGATGTTGAAACTTTGGAGATTATCACAGGTTATCACTCCAAACAAAACCTTCAGAAGCATTAAGTAGCTCCATTCTCTTCACTTTAGTGTGTTAATGGCTGGAAAGAAAACCTGAATACCTCTGTGGTACATGATTGGACACAATTAAGTTAGCTGAAGCTAACAGCTGAGCAGTCAATTGATTGTGAGGACATTGGAACACCACCGCCATCTCCTGGCTGAGTCTAGTAATAACAGGTTAAATGGCACCAGTCCCATGACAATACAATTATTGTGACACTTGACCTCCAATATTTATCAAACCTTCAAACATAAATCCAATTGAATTGTTCAGCTCTCTTATATGCAGGGTGGTCAGTATTACATTTAACTGAAAATGTCACTCCTGCAGACTGCAGTTGGAACTGCTCTGCAAAACAACAAAACGTAGTAGTAGTAGTAGTAGTAGTAATAATAATAATCATAATAATCGCTACCATCGGTTGCAGATTGCTATGAAACCCTGCAAAACCTGTCAGTCAGTCAGCCAGTCAGTAAGTCAGTCCACCATATATGGCTGTCAGCCCGCCACGCCTCGTGACATGGAGAAACCAGCAACGCTACATCTGATCTCAAACCCGTATATTGAGCTGACCTGTTCTGCCCCCAAAGTTATTAGTGCAAGCGGCAAAAACTAGAGTCCTCAACAGGCCCGCCTGTCCATTCAAACTAGACTAGACCCTAGCCCCACAAGCAGAACCCAATGGTAGTAAAGTTTCTGACATTTTTAAGACTTTATACCATGGGGTCCTGTTCCAGCGCCACCCTGCCACCGGGTACGCACACATAAATACACATAATCACGTTCTGATAAATCAATCCGCGCACATAGACGCCTTTTTTCATGTGAGGGCTTCTGAATGTGTGAACTATAAGTACCTATACATACCTCTGAGAATATCTCCTGTGTCGTGGAAGCCGTTAAGTATTTTTAATCTATGTTTGATTAAAAATGTCGCTCTTCCTACCTTGTTTATTGACACCTCATTGTACCGCCTATCTGGCTAGCTAGTGGCTATGACGGAGCAGATCAGAGGCAGGGACGTAGCCGGCAAAGCCAACCGCACATCGGGAGGCGGTACAATAAACTGTAAATAAACAAGAAGAATCAAAGCGACATTTTTAATCAAACATGGATTAAAAATACTTAACGGCTTCCGCGACACAGGAGATATTCTCAGAGGTATGTATAGGTACTTATAGTTCGCACATTCAGAAGCCCCCACTAGAAAAAAAAGTCGTCAGAGTGCGCAGATCGACTTAATGTGGAGGATGTTTATGTCCGCGTTCCAACATTCCCATTCGAAAATGAAGTAATGTACAGGGACCCTACAATAAAGCGAAATCCAAATTTCATAAAAGCTTTATGGAGGGTTCCGAGAGGGGCTAACTAGACCCCAAAGTTATTAGTTCAGCCGCACCTGGCAGCCGGTGAAAACTAGAGTTCTCAAAAGGCCCGAAAATTCAGGCCCGGCTCTACCTGTCCTGGGCCCTCATCAAACACTGTACACTCAAGACAAGCTCCTTATATGGCCATTACAGAATTCATTCCATGTGATCTGACCCCCCAATGCAAAAGCGCCAGCACTCACCCAGCAGTCTGCCGTCAACGAGGTGGATGCGTGCAGGGCGAGTTCGCTTCTCGCCCTCAGGCGTCTTACTGGTAATAATAATAATAATGAAATCTTCAGATATTTTTCAATCAAATCTGTTGGCTCTATATGTCCCGGTTCAAACTAAGCTGCACTATACCCATCCAACAGGACCACTGGTGCGTAGGGCGATGTTTTGAGATGTATGCTTCATTTCGGTCACAATTTGGTGGTGGTGGTGGTGAGGACCCAAATGCAGGACAGCCAGGCAGGAGTAGTGATCAAAACCCATGGTTGGCTATTTTATTTAACAGGTGAACAGAACAGAAA